>NC_049217.1:26286118-26316118 GCF_013347855.1 Anguilla anguilla | reverse complement strand
CTGGGTCAGACTCAAGCTATAACCTAATTGTCTTATTTGCTAACGTTAGTTAACTAGATACAGCCCAGACATTCCGTTCCTTGCACCGCCAACTTAGTCATTTAAAACAAATATTGAAAAACAGTGCCTGGGCAAAAACAAACCTTTCTGTTAGATTTCGAGACTCACTCTCCGCCATTTTATGTTTTCAAATTAAACCCGCGCTCCACGTAACAACACTCCGCAACTTGCCCACCCCTTACAGTTACTGCGCAAGTACAGTCATCGTTCTAACGCACTCTGGGAATTGTAGTCCGTCTGCCTACTTCCCGTTAAGTGTCTGCGGAAAAAGCGAGTAAGCGACAAGTTTCTTAGCTCCCACGAACGTTTTTGTGTTGTATTTTAAACAAGAGGTTGACGATTCAGCAGTTGTCTACATACAAGAGTGAGTGCCACATTTTGATTATTTATTTGGCATAAGAGTGATCTTTCCAAATTTAAAAGTTGGATAGATATCTAAGTGCACAGGTAGGTAGCCGGATAGCAAGGTAAATTAACCAGCTTTCCACCCTGTTATTTCTGACTAACTGACGTCGTTAGCCAGCAAGGTCAATTTCAGTATGTATATATTTTCGTGTGTATTAAAACTGTATTCTTCATTCCAAAGCGAACCTGTAATGCTTATCAATACTGAATACTGGAAAGTTTTTTTATGGGTCAGATGCCAGCTGCCAGCTACTTTGCTTGCTAAGCAAAGACAACAATTTGCTGGCTAGAGTTAGTTAGTTTGTTTATTTAAAATAAAGTTATTTGTTTGACGGCAGGTTGCTATGGCTATATGGGTGTGAGCTGTTACGCCTTTACACGGCGAAGTATTTGTCGTAGTTGTTTTACCTATTCAAAAAGTATCAGTAAGTCAGCTGCGTAACATTATTGTGGCAGAATTCTACATTATTTCTCACTTTCTTTGCTATCCTGTTTGTGTGGTGTGGGTGTGAGTAAAATTGTTGACCCAACGGCATCATTAGGGGACAATGTTTTCATGGAGTCTGAACCACTGTGGAAGACTTAAAGAATCCATTGTATTCAGTGTGTCCACGTGAAAACAACACTCAATCTGTAGCTCCTTCCAATTAACCTGCAGTCTGACCTTGCATGCATACAGGAATTTATATTGTAAATGTGTGTGTACTCTTTATACAATGGGGTGATTGCAATACCACACTTATGTCTTAGAGGGTAGATAGCAACCAATATTTTGTAATTAAGTTGTGCCTATAAGCGCATAATTCCCATCATTATTTTGTAATTTTTATATGATGAGTGCAAATAGCCTAAATCAAATCAAATCAAATCAAATCAAATCATGCCAGGGTTATTTAATGCAAGAAAGCAGCTGGAATTGGAACTTCATGTTGAACAATTTTTTTTTATCATTCACTGTAAGAACTCAGCAGCCACATATCTTCCATTTGAAGAGTTGTGCCACTGCTTATCTTGAGTCAGGGTACTCCTTCCTCATCTCAAATTTGCATAACGCTTTCTATTAGAGAAGCCTATTCTGAATAGCCCTTTACTTCCTAGCTAATAGCGGGCCTATTTAGAGACTGACCGCTGGATTAACAGAGCATGCCTTTTATGAATGTGAGTCATATGAATAATTAATACAATTTAAGATTTTTATGAATATTAAAGAAATGATAATAATAAGAATGATGGGGTGAATGAGGTCCCGTAATGTCCAGTCTTGAGTCATTGGTATCATTTTAAGAACTAGGGGGTGAATAGGGTCCCCTAACTGCCAGCTTCTAGTGAATAATGTAAATAGTAAGATTGTGTGTCTGTCTGAAACTCTCATCACAGATGTCCCTGTATGAGCCCAACAATGCCTTGCCACCGCCCGTGTCCGCAGTGGCCTGGAGCTCCAGCAGCAGTACCTGTCCCAAGGACTTCACCCTGGTAGGTTAACTTAGCACACAAGGACTTTAGACTTTAGCTCTCTGCTCCTCCGATGCACACGCACACACATTCACCCGCAAGTGCATCCTCCGATGCACTGGTCCTCAGGAGGAGCTGCTGAAAGCGAGTGTGGCGGTGAAGCGGTTGCCGTGGTGATAATCTATCCTTCTCCTGTCTTGGTGGCAGATCAACTTGACCCTCGATGGGGCTACGGCCAACTTTGTGCGTGGCTTTGGGATGAAGTCTGGCTACTACCTCTGCTACAGCACGGTGAGTCGCAAACAGGCATGGCACCTGTGTACACACACACACACATTCATTCACAAGTGCGTGCACACACACTTACTCACACACACACCTGCGCGTGCACACACAGTTTCTTTGTTGCACACTTCTCCTCTTTGCCTTTGTGACTGTGTGTTTTGTAAAAAAAAAAAAAAAAAAAGTGGAACCTGGGGCTTGAATCTTTCCTTCCCTTCCCAGAATGCCGCGGGGGGAATGGTGGTGTCGGATATCCAGGTGATCTCTGATAAGGAGCCGATTCCTCACGGGTACTGCTTCATACCTGAGTACCTGGACTCCAGTGAGTATGAGACTAATCCCCCCAGCACTGCTACCAACCTGAGCATCACACTAAGCACCTGAACACTACACTAATCCCCCCAGCACTGCTACCAACCTGAGCATCACACTAAGCACCTGAACACTACACTAATCCCCTAAAGCACTGCTACCAACCTGAGCATCACACTAAGCACCTGAACACTACACTAATCCCCTAAAGCACTGCTACCAACCTGAACACCACACTAAGCCCCTCAGTATGATGTGCACCTGAAAACTACACTAATCCCCTCAGTATGCTTTGCACCTGAACACCACACTAATCCCCTCAGTACAGTTTGTACCTGTACCCTACACAGATCCCAGCAGTGCTACTTTAAGTCTGTGATATTTGACGTGTCTGTCCCTGTGTGTGTGTGTGTGTGTGTGTGTGTGTGTGTGTCCGTCCGTGCAGAGGCCTCCGTGTGGAAGAAGAAGCGCGTGTGTGTGCGCATCGTCCCCCTGGGCAGTGTGGACACGGCGGTGCTGGACATCAAGCTGACCGCCAAGAACAAAGTGGTGCTGCAGCACTACACCTGCCTGGGGTCAGTCGCCCTCTCTCGCACACGCGCTGAAATACGCGTGGAGGCGCACACACTGACACGCATGCAGACGCACACACACACACCCTGGTGCACGTGCGCATGCACACACGCACTCACGCACGCACGCACACACATGCACGCGTGCATACACAGACACGTGCACACAGATCGCATTATCTGTTGTGTGCCGTATTAGCTATAAGCTACATAGAATATTCTATATTTTGGTTTATTTGCTCTTTTTTGTGCTGGTTAATTGAGTTCTGGGAGCAAGTTGCATACTGTGGTGCTGTTTATGAAAGGGAACAGCCTTAAATTGTGGGTGAACCTGATTAGTGGCTGCAGTAAGCTGTGTCCCTGCACCTTTACACACACATACACACATAATGACACTGCATTTATGCGACTCTCTGACAGGGACATACACGGTTATGTTCTGTGGTGTAAGAAGGGTCACTTCTCCAGTCCCGCGCCTCAAGCCAAACCCCGCAGCGTCAGCCTGGAGCTTCGCAAGCTGTCCCTGGACCAGCCAGCCCCTCCCCCACTGCCCCTCCGGCCGAGGTAAGCCCCCCCCCCCCCCCCCCACTGCCCCTCCGGCCCAGGTAATACCCGCACCCCCCTCCCCCAAAGAAACAACGTATCATTTCCTGCTCCTTCCGTAAATACAACAAATCATTTAAACCGCCCTCTCTCTCTCCATTTCTATAGCAATGCCCCTCCACCCACTCCAGTGGGGAAGCTGAGCCGTCGTCGTAGTAACCTTGAGGCCAAAGACTCCGCTGAGGGTGTCTATGACAGCAGCAACATCTATGGAATTTCAGGTACTCTCACTGTACCCATGTTCTTGTTGTGTTGATCAGATTAACCTACAGGGTCCAAGTTAAACTACGCGGCCGTTCCCTGCACTTGGAACTGTACTTCCCTCTAGGATTTTCAACACAATTTTTCCTGGTTTTGGTTTACACTTACACTTTGTTGTACGTCGCTCTGGATGAGAGCGTCTGCCAAGTGCCTGTAATGTAATGCAATATGCTCACACCCAGGCACACACGGCTTTGATCCTTCATGTGACCCCCCCCCCCTCTCTCCTCAGCCATGGACGGGGTGCCGTTCACCCTGCACCCCCGCTTCGAGGCCACGCCCGCGCGAGCGGTAGGTTTCCCTGCGTTTCTGACGGCCTCTGTTGGAGGTCCCTCCAAACCAGGCCTAGATGTTGTGAGAGGCGGTAGGCCTGAGCAGGCCGAGCATGTGTAAATGGTAAATGGTAAATGGTAAATGGACTGCATTTATATAGCGCTTTTATCCAAAGCGCTTTACAATTGATGCCTCTTATTCGCCAGAGCAGTTAGGGGTTAGGTGTCTTGCTCAAGGACACTTCGACACGCCCAGGGCGGGGTTTGAACCGGCAACCCTCCGACTGCCAGACAATCGGTCTTACCTCCTGAGCTGTGTCGCCGTGTACTCTGTTGCGGGCTCCGTGCTCTCTGAACCAGTAAATACAATAAGTTCTGCTTCTCAGGTCTCTCTGAACGCCCTCGGCAACATCCGTATCAAATCTGTGCAGGACATTGAGAACGAGGTCAGTGCGTCTGTACACACGTGTGTTTTCATCCGTAATAATGGTTATAATCTTGATTGGTACGTTTAAGTGTGGTGTGACAGTATTGTGACAATCATGTTGTTGGTATATTGCCAGTATGGTAATGACTGACTGACTATAGTCAGTACCATCAGTGTTGTATTGATGTGCGGTCATTGGTAAATTGGTAAATGGACTGCATTTATATAGCGCTTTTATCCAAAGCGCTTTACAATTGATGCCTCTCATTCACCAGAGCAGTTAGGGGTTGGGTGTCTTGCTCAGGGACACTTCGACGCGCCCAGGGCGGGGGATCGAACCGGCAACCCTCCGACTGCCGGACAACCGCTCTTACCTCCTGAGCTGTGTCGCCCAATGTCCTATGTCAACACTGCGAGTGGTTTATTTTAACAACGCTTACCATGTGTGGTTTCTGCAGTACAACTACACCTTTGCTGTGGAAGAATCGGCCGCCAACCCAACCCGACCACGGACCGCGCTCGCCTCCTTCAACTACTAGGCAGCACGGAGTACCCCTCTCTCTACCTCCTGCACGACTTTTACAGCGCCCCAGGACGCATATCCCACGTGCCTGTCGGCACAGACACTCCTGCGTAACCGTAGCACACTGACTGACACCCAGCCTACCAGAACGCCCTTACATTTCATAGAAGGCCTTTATTTCAATCATTTCTTTGCGTGACATTTAACAGGTTTTAAAAGTTCTGGACCAAAGTTAGGGGCAAACTTCTGCCTTGTTTGTATATAGATATATAGTGCCTTGCCTCTCTATGGTACATTTCCTCTCAGTAAACGAACGAATATACATTCCTTTCTTAGATCTGAATGTTTTTTGTAAATGTAAAAATAATAAAGACTAAACCTCTGTATCTTGATCTTCTTATGTTTTCTTTCCTGTTTAACATCAAATATCCGTTTTTTTTTTTTTTTTTTTAAAGTACCAGGTTATTTTGTAAAGTATGAAATATAAAATTCAAACAAAGTAAAATGTATTAGATTCAAACTCTTTCATGTATGCACATGAACAGTTTCTCTGCCACCTGCTCCTCCTGGCTTTTGTGTGTGTGTTTTGTTATTCAAATGCTTCTAAACCGCAGCCCAGAACGTATGGTGGGCGGGGGAGCACCAGTGGCATGAATCTCAGGATCTGATCCCATGAACACACATGCGTACACACTGACAGGAGACCGCTCGTGGTAGAGTTGTGTTTTTTGGTCTTTTTTTTTTATGTCCATCAGAGTTCTGTATTTTTACAAAATGAAGAGAAGCAAACAAAAGAAACACTTATCTGTGTCCTGGGTCACAGCCCTCACGTGCGGCTTACGTCACCCCCACCCGCACGCACGCACACACACCAACACACACTCATACGCGCAGGCACACTCCCCACAATACTGCTGTCTTCTTGGCTTGCTGTTGGAGAGGAAGAGAGCTAGGGAGAGCAAGGGCAGAGGGGATGAAAGGGAAAGAAAGAAGAGGACAGGTGGAAGAGTGGAGAGGAAGATGGGGGGGGGCGATGACGGAGGTAATTGGGGAGATGCGAACACTGAAGTGTGTGCAGTACTGCTTTCAGATAAGTCTCCTTTCCCCTCCTCGTCCAGTAATTGGCCACCCTGTCCCACCCCACACAAAATCTCTCTCCACAGTCTCATCGCTAAGGGCAGCAGTTGCCCAGGGCAGCAGTTGGCATGACGACTCAGGAAGGCAGCCTCAGGGTTCCTTTTCCCAGCAGGAACTGCAGTACCCGATCCACCAGCAGAGCAGCGACAAAGTCCACCACCAGGACCTGGGCGATTACCAGCTTGAACTGAGAGAGAGGGAGAGAGAGAGAGAGAGAGACGGAGGGAAGATCGTTAGTGTTTCCATGGCGACCCTTACCGAAGCGCGGCGAAGGACGCCTGAGAGAGGCTCACCTCCGCTGGGATGTCCACGAGCGCAAACTGCTCGTTGAACTCGGGCGAGGACCCCGACAGCAGCCCCACGATGGCCAGAGCGGACAGGGCGATGCTCCACAGCAGGGGCCTGTTCTCATTCAGAGACTCCATGAAGGGGTGACCCTGAGAGGGAGTGTGGAGAGGGAGAATTTGGGGAGAAGTCGAGAATAAAGCCATTGAATTTGAGATAAACGGGCATCAGTGCCCTTGTCTAATACTGGAATGGGTGCAACAAGCATCAGTAGCTCGTGTAATAATGTAACCGGCATCAGTAGTGTGTAATAACCAGTAAGTCATGTGATAAGGAAGCAGGTGTTAGGAAGTCGTGATAATGAAGGAGGCGTCAGTAGGTCATGTGATAATGAAGGAGGAGACAGTAGGTCATGTGATAATGAAGGAGGTGTCAGTAGGTCATGTGATAATGAAGTAGGAGTCAGTAGGTCATGTGATAATGAAGCAGGTGTCAGTAAGTCACATGACAATGAAGCAGGCATCAGTACCTTGTAGTTGATGGCGAAGGTGGCCATCTGCATGGCCATAGACATGATGTACACAGTGCTGTTTATCAGGCTGGGCTCGAACTCCTTGTAAAGGTCCACAAACTGCTCAGACCTGCAGGGGGTTAACGCAGCAGGACTTGTACTTCACGCTTCTCAACATTCGACCCATCGACTGAAACAGTGTACGCGTGTACGAGAGTGAGGCAGTGTGAATGAATAAGAGTGTCTAGGTGAAAGTGTGAATGAGTATGTGTGTGAAAGTATGAATGACTGTGTGTGTGAAAGTGTGAATGACTATGTGTGTGAAAGTGTGAATGAGTGTGTGCGTGGGTAAGTGTGGAACAGTGAGTGTCGGTAAGTATGTGAATGTTTGCTAGTGACTGTTTAAGATGGTGTGTGTGTGTGTGTGTGTGTGCATGTGTACCTGGGGGGGCTCCTGGACTGTGCTCCCTTGTACAGGTAAACCAGGCTGCAGAAATGAACAGCGAACTGCAACAGCACAGTCAGCACAGTGTAGAGGTTGAAGATGTTGGGTAGGGGGCGCTCTCGAGACAAGGTCTTCAGAGGCTGGGTGGGAATGGGGAGGAGCAAAAGTGTCAAACCAAAAAACTGACCCAGGAACAGATTTAACAGACCCAAACCCTAAACCAGCCTTCAACCCCAACCCTGAGAACAGCCAGACCACTTGCCCTGGACGTGCAGGTCTAACAAGCTGAATGTTCATTACCAAAAAGCTACTCAAGGTTTACAGCTGATCACTACAATTTCAGTGACACTTTAAATACTCTCTAAAGAGAACAGCGGCCATTCTGTGGGTTTTCACAGAACAAGACCTCGGCAGCAATTACCCCCCACCTAGTATTTGAGCCCAAAGCCTTCTGGGAAACCTGAACCCCACCCCGCCCTCACCTTTGACCTGGAGATGAACAGGAAGCAGCCGGCCAGCAGCAGGCCCTGTAGTGTGGCCTGGAAGTCGCTGAACTTGACGCCCTCCAGGTAGAGCACAGACTGGCTGTAGGCCAGCACCAAGGCGTTCAGGGCCAGGATCTTAAACATCTGCAGGGTGGTGACCAGAGTGCAGCGGCCCTGCTTGATCACGTGACAGACTGCGGGGAGAGGACCAGGGTTAGCCAAACACACGTGTGTGTGTGCCTGTGTGTGTGCTTATGTGTGTGTCCGTGTGAGTGCGTACGTGTGTGTGTGTGTGTGTATGTGTGTGGTGTGTGTTACTCACTGCACTGTATGGAGGACAGCTTGGAGGTGAAGGGGGCGGCAATCGAAGCGTCTCCCAGTTTCACCACCTGAATCTGATCTTCCTCCAGCTCCCGTAACACCTGACTGATCCGCTCCTACGCAAAACACACTGTTACACACCTGACTGATCCGCTCCTACGCAAAACACACTGTTACACACCTGACTGATCCGCTCCTACAACAAAACACGGTGTTACACACCTGACTGATCCGCTCCTACACAAAACACACTGTTACACACCTGACTGATCCGCTCCTACAACAAAACACACTGTTACACACCTGACTGATCCGCTCCTACACAAAACACACTGTTACACACCTGACTGATCCGCTCCTACAACAAAACACACTGTTACACACCTGACTGATCCGCTCCTACAACAAAACACGGTGTTACACACCTGACTGATCCGCTCCTACACAAAACACACTGTTACACACCTGACTGATCCGCTCCTACAACAAAACACACTGTTACACACCTGACTGACCCGCTCCTACACAAAACACACTGTTACACACCTGACTGATCCGCTCCTACGCAAAACACACTGTTACACACCTGACTGATCCGCTCCTACAACAAAACACAGTGTTACACACCTGACTGATCCGCTCCTACAACAAAACACACTGTTACACACCTGACTGATCCGCTCCTACAACAAAACACACTGTTACACACCTGACTGATCCGCTCCTACAACAAAACACACTGTTACACACCTGACTGATCCGCTCTTACAACAAAACACACTGTTACACACCTGACTGATCCGCTCCTACAACAAAACACAATGTTACACACCTGACTGATCCGCTCCTACAACAAAACACACTGTTACACACCTGACTGATCCGCTCCTACACAAAACACACTGTTACACACCTGACTGCCCCGCTCCTACACAAAACACACTGTTACACACCTGACTGATCCGCTCCTACAACAAAACACACTGTTACACACCTGACTGCCCCGCTCCTACACAAAACACACTGTTACACACCTGACTGACCCGCTCCTACGCAAAACACACTGTTACACACCTGACTGATCCGCTCCTACACAAAACACACTGTTACACACCTGACTGATCCGCTCCTACAACAAAACACACTGTTACACACCTGACTGATCCGCTCCTACACAAAACACACTGTTACACACCTGACTGATCCGCTCCTACACAAAACACACTGTTACACACCTGACTGATCCGCTCCTACAACAAAACACAGTGTTACACACCTGACTGATCCGCTCCTACACAAAACACACTGTTACACACCTGACTTATCCGCTCCTGCAACAAAACACACTGTTACACACCTGACTTATCCGCTCCTGCAACAAAACACACTGTTACACACCTGACTGATCCGCTCCTACACAAAACACACTGTTACACACCTGACTGATCCGCTCCTACACAACACACACTGTTACACACCTGACTGACCCGCTCCTACAACAAAACACACTGTTACACACCTGACTGATCCGCTCCTACACAAAACACACTGTTACACACCTGACTGATCCGCTCCTACACAAAACACACTGTTACACACCTGACTAACCCGGGCCTACAGCACTTTTACACCCCTGACTAACCCGGTCCTACAGCACTTTTACACACCTGACTAACCTGGTCCTACAGCACTTTCACACCCCTGACTAACCCGGTCCTACAGCACTTTTACACACCTGACTAACCCGGTCCTACAGCACTTTTACACACCTGACTGACCTGCTCCTACAGCACACACACTTTTACACACCTGACTAACCCGCTCCTACAGCACTTTCACACCTGACTAACCCGGTCCTACAGCACTTTTACACACCTGACTAACCCGCTCCTACAGCACTTTCACACCTGACTAACCCGGTCCTACAGCTCATTTACACACCTGACTAACCCGGTCCTACAGCACTTTTACACACCTGACTAACCCGGTCCTACAGCGCTTTTACACCTGACTAACCCGGCCCTACAGCACTTTTACACACCTGACTAACCCGGTCCTACAGCACTTTTACACACCTGACTAACCCGGTCCTACAGCACTTTTACACAGTCCCACATTGAGTGACTTGGCCTTTGTGCCCCGCCCACCTTCTGAACGGCGAGCTGCTCCTCCCGCTGGGCCATCACCCTCTGCCTGGCGGCCCTGGAGCTCAGCTTGACCCCTGACCCCGACACGGGGGGGAGGGGCCTGCTCTCCACAGTGACCGCCTCCCTGTCCCGCACCCTCCTCTTCCTCTCTGGCATGCGCTCGGGAGCGTTGGCCAGCAAAGCCACGCCTGGGAGGGGGACGGACGGGGGGGAGAGAGAGAGAGGGAGGGAGGGGGAGAGAGAGAGATGGAGAGGGGGCACAGAGTTAGTTACTGCTTGTTTTTACAGCACTCCTACCATTTTACAGCTTATATGCTGTACATTCACATTGATTTAACATGGAGATGCTAGGATTCTCCAATCTAAGTATGCTAAGTATATATATATATATATATATATAACCTTGATTTATGCACTTGTCTTCTCGCTGTTGCTCTGGATTAGAGCGTCTGCCAAATGGCAGTAATGTAATACAATGCGATGTAATGCACACACAGCCATGTGGATTATATACAATTTGCATGTATGTAAATAAATGCTAACAGCGCTAAAATACAGTCCAATGCAACAGGACATAGCAGTGCTAAAAACAGATTTTAGGTTTAGAATCAACTGAATCTGCAGCTGATGATGTCATAGCTGATATAAGATGAACAAACTCACCAATGTGGGCATGTTTGAGCGCTCCAACGTCATTGGTCCCATCGCCACACATCAAAGTAACAAAACCAAGACCCTTCAGACTGGTGATCACAAACTCCTGCAACACAACACACAATCGCTACATAACAGCTGCCCGGCTGCCTCACAATGCTATAACGAGCACTACGCAATTTCCACACCGTGTAATGTTTAACACCTCAGCACAGGATGCAGTTAAGAACAGTGCTCTGTACAACATACAGCGACAGCATGACTACACAACTGCGCAACTAGCATACAATCACAACACAAGGGCAACAGAGCGGTCGGTGTTCGGTCACTGTCGGGGACGTCGCATTAACGCAGTGAAAGTGTTCAGCTGACCTTCTGTTTGGGGCTGACCCTGGCGAAGACCCGCACGTGGGGCAGCAGGGCGTGGAGGAGCTGGGGTTCGGAGGTCAGCCTGGTCAGCCCCTCGCCCGTCACGCACAGGTCGTAGCGATCGATCAGGCCGGACACGCTCGGCGGGGAGAGCGGCATCCGCACGCTGCCGTCTATCGACTCCCACAGCCATTCACCTGGAACAGGACACAGCACGCTGTGACACGCTAACACCACTAACACAGCACAGCACGCTGTGACACGCTAACACCACTAACACAGCACAGCACGCTGTGACACGCTAACACCACTAACACAGCACAGCACGCTGTGACACGCTAACACCACTAACACAGCACAGCACGCTGTGACACGCTAACACCACTAACACAGCACAGCACGCTGCGACACGCTAACACCACTAACACAGCACGCTGTGACACGTTAACACCACTAACACAGCACAGCACGCTGTGACACACTAACACCACTAGCACAGCACGCTGTGACACGTTAACACCACTAACACAGCACAGCACGCTGTGACACGCTAACACCACTAACACAGCACAGCACGCTGTGACACACTAACACCACTAACACAGCACAGCACGCTGTGACACGCTAACACCACTAACACAGCACAGCACGCTGTGACACGCTAACACCACTAACACAGCACAGCACGCTGTGACACGCTAACACCACTAACACAGCACAGCACGCTGTGACACGCTAACACCACTAACACAGCACAGCACGCTGTGACACGCTGACACCACTAACACAGCACAGCACGCTGCGACACGCTAACACCACTAACACAGCACGCTGTGACACGCTAACACCACTAACACAGCACAGCACGCTGCGACACGCCAACACCACTAACACAGCACAGCACGCTGTGACACGTTAACACCACTAACACAGCACAGCACGCTGCGACACGCCAACACCACTAACACAGCACAGCACGCTGTGACACGTTAACACCACTAACACAGCACAGCACGCTGCGACACGCTAACACCACTAACACAGCACGCTGTGACACTCTAACACCGCTAACTCAGCACAGCACGCTGCGACACGCCAACACCACTAACACAGCACAGCACGCTGTGACACGTTAACACCACTAACACAGCACAGCACGCTGCGACACGCTAACACCGCTAACTCAGCACAGCACGCTGTGACACGCTGACACCACTAACACAGCACAGCATGCTGCGACACGCTAACACCGCTAACTCAGCACTCTGTGACACGTTAACACCACTAGCACAGCACGCTGTGACACGCTAACACCACTAACACAGCACAGCACGCTGTGACACGCTAACACCACTAACACAGCACAGCACGCTGTGACACGCTGACACCACTAACTCAGCACAGCACGCTGTGACACGCTAACACCACTAACACAGCACGCTGTGACACGCTAACACCACTAACACAGCACAGCACGCTGTGACACGCTAACACCACTAACACAGCACAACACGCTGCGACACGCTAACACCACTAACACAGCACAGCACGCTGTGACACGCTGACACCACTAACTCAGCACAGCACGCTGTGACACGCTAACACCACTAACACAGCACAGCATGCTGTGACACGCTAACACCACTAACACAGCACAGCATGCTGTGACACGCTAACACCACTAACACAGCACAGCACGCTGTGACACGCTAACACCACTAACACAGCACGCTGTGACACGCTAACACCACTAACACAGCACAGCACGCTGTGACACGCTGACACTACTGTCAGACACTAACACGACACAGTGCTGTGACACACTGCCGTCTATCGACTCCCACAGCCATTCACCTGGAACAGGACACGCTAACGCAGTACCTCATACGCTAACGCCACTGCCAGACACTAACACAGCACAATGTGACACGCTGACGCAGTACCCCACACGCTAATGGCATGCACACACGCACAAACACACAAACGCACACGCACCCTGCGTGTGTCCGGGCTGCAGTATAAGGGTATGCTCCTTCTGGATGAAGTGCAGTTCTCTGGCCACATGACATGCGGTGAGGGGGTTATCTCCAGTTATCATCACCACCTGAGAACCAGAGTGAGGGAAGGAGGGAGAGAGGAGAGGCAGAGAGAGTGAGTAAGGGAGGGAAAGAGAAAAGACAGAGCGAGTGAGAGAGGGAGAAAAGATCTGAGTGTGTCTGAGGAAAAAGTTCTGTATGTATAATTACGCACTTGGAGAAGATGTGTTGGAGCCGTTTAGATAACTGGGTTTATGCATGTATACAGCTGTGTGGCTGTAGTGTATGTATGTGCAGTGTAGTGAGTGTGTAGTGTATGTGTATCGATTGTGTAATGACTGTGTAGTGTATGTGTAGCGGTTGTGTAGTGATTGTGTAGCGGTTGTGCAGTGGTTGTGTAGTGATTGTGTAGTGTATGTGTAGTGATTGTGTAGAGTATGTGTAGTGATTGTGTAGTGTATGTGTAGTGATTGTGTAATGATTGTGTAGCGGTTGTGTAGCGGTTGTGCAGCGTGCGGTACTCACGTGGTGCGAAGCCTCCTGTATCTCCCTGATGACCGCCTTGCTGTCGCTCTTCAGAGGGCAGGAGACGACCATGAACCCCACAAACTGTAGACCGCACTCCAGAGTCTCACGGTTCACCTCCCGCACCTGCCCCGCAACAAAGAGACCGCACACGCTCCAATCAAAACAGCAGCAACGCCACAGACTGCAGGGAGAATTAGCTTATGGTGGGTGGGTGTGGGGGGTGGGATAGTGAGAGAGTACTGTAGGTGTAGAGTACCTGTTGGTGGGGGGGGGGTAGTGAGAGAGTACTGTAGGTGTAGAGTACCTGTTGGTGGGTGTGGGGGGAGTAGTCAGAGAGTACTGTAGGAGTAGAGTACCTGTTGGTGGGGGGGGGGGGGTAGTGAGAGAGTACTGTAGGAGTAGAGTACCTGTTGGTGGGTGAGGGGGCGGGTTAGTGAGAGTACTGTAGGTGTAGAGTACCTGTTGGTGGGTGAGGGGGGAGTAGTGAGAGAGTACTGTAGGTGTAGAGTACCTGTTGGTGGGTGAGGGGGGAGTAGTGAGAGAGTACTGTAGGTGTAGAGTACCTGTTGGTGGGTGAGGTGTCCCATTTCCTTGTAGCCCAGTGCCAGCACCCTGGCCCCTTCGCGAGACATCTCTCTGTGCACTTCGTCATACGTATCAGGACACTCTGAGAACTGCAACGTGCACGCACACACACACAGACAGACACACACGCACACACACAGAGACAGACACACACACACACACACACACACACAGAGACAGACACAGACACAGACACACACACACACGCACATACACACAGAGACAGACACACACACACACACACGCGCACACACACAATGCAAGGGTTATGTGTAGGACAGTAACAGTAATGATGATGAGTGTGAGGTATGTGTAGGACAGCAGTAGTAACAGTGATGAGTGTGGGGTATGTGTAGGACAGTAACAGTAATGATGATGAGTGTGGGGTATGTGTAGGACAGCAGTAGTAACAGTGATGAGTGTGGGGTATGTGTAGGACAGTAACAGTAATGATGATGAGTGTGAGGTATGTGTAGGACAGCAGTAGTAACAGTGATGAGTGTGGGGTATGTGTAGGACAGCAGTAGTAACAGTGATGAGTGTGGGGTATGTGTAGGACAGTAATGATGATGAGTGTGGGGTATGTGTAGGACAGCAGTAGTAACAGTGATGAGTGTGGGGTATGTGTAGGACAGTAACAGTAATGATGATGAGTGTGAGGTATGTGTAGGACAGCAGTAGTAACAGTGATGAGTGTGGGGTATGTGTAGGACAGCAGTATTAACAGTGATGAGTGTGGGGTATGTGTAGGACAGTAATGATGATGAGTGTGGGGTATGTGTAGAACAGTAATAGTAATGATGATGAGTGTGGGGTATGTGTAGGACAGCAGTAGTAACAGTGATGAGTGTGGGGTATGTGTAGGACAGCAGTAGTAACAGTGCTGAGTGTGGGGTATGCGTAGGACAGTGATGGTGATGAGCGTAGGTCATGCGTAGGACAGTGATGGTGATGAGCGTAGGTCATGCGTAGGACAGTGATGATGGTGAGTGTGGGGTATGTGTAGGACAGTGATGATGATGAGCGTAGGTCATGCGTAGGACAGTGATGATGATGAGCGTAGGTCATGCGTAGGACAGTGATGATGATGAGCGTGGGGTATGTGTAGGACAGTGATGATGATGAGCGTAGGTCATGCGTAGGACAGTGATGGTGATGAGTGTGGGGTATGTGTAGGACAGTAATGATGATGCGTGTGGAGTATGTGTATGACAGTAATGATGATGAGTGTGGGGTATGTGTAGGACAGCAGTAGTAACAGTGCTGAGTGTGGGGTATGTGTAGGACAGTGATGATGATGAGCGTAGGTCATGCGTAGGACAGTGATGATGATGAGCGTAGGTCATGCGTAGGACAGTGATGGTGATGAGCGTAGGTCATGCGTAGGACAGTGATGATGGTGAGCGTAGGTCATGCGTAGTTACCATGCCCCTCAGCGTCTCTGGGGCGCCCTTCACAGTGGAGATGTAGCAGAGCTCGGTGGAGCCCAGCCGCTCGTACGAGGCCAGCACAGACATCCTCTTCAGGGCGCTGGCGAAGTGAAAGCGCTGGTGGATCTTCAGGCCCGGCGTCTTTATACTGCGAGGGAACACCTTCTCATCTGGAGCGCACATCAACACGTCATCAGTACACACCTCCTCGCCTACAGCACGCAGGCACAGGCTAGGCTACTCATCCACAAACAGAGTGTGGGTCAATGCCATTAGTGAGGGGCAGTGACGGTCAGTACCTTTAGTGAGGGTCCAGTCAGCAGCGGTTAGCATGGCCTTCTCCAGTGGGTCGCCCACCAGCTGTCCGTCATCCAGAGTGACCAGCGAATGGCAGGTGGCCACAACCCGGTGCGTCTCCACCGGAATCTCTGAGACTGGAGTCACCTCCTTCCCCTCCCTGCAGGTCCCCAGAAATGACACAAATCAGACACACACACACATTTCACATACACACACACACACATTTCACATACACAAACACACACACATTTCACATACAAACACACACATTTCACATACACACACACACATTTCACATACACAAACACACACACATTACACATACAAAAACACACACATTTCACATACACACACACACATTTCACATACACACACGCACATTTCAGATGCGCATGCGCACGCACACACACTCACACACATACATACACACAAACTTCAGACACACATATCATGCTATACCCACTTTTCCACTGGAGGGCAGTATAGGGCCATGAATTTTCAGACCTCCAACATGAAACACTGAGATGACACGAAGATCTGGGTCTCATTTCTCATTGTAAATGACCAATCAGAGTGGATCTGCAGGGTGATGCGTACCTCAGTCCGGCCACACCCCGTACCACCAGGCTGTCACTGGTCAGAGTGCCAGTCTTATCGAAGCAGCAGACCTCCACCTTTCCTGCAAAGGGGATCCGGAAAGGTTCCGTACAGAACACATCTACGGAGGGAGAGAGAAAGAAAGAGAGATCCGATCAGTCTAATGCACACTTGCCTATAAAGCGAGAACATTTTGTCAGTTAAGCATTCACTCATCTCTACTGAGCAAACAAGCAGAACATTTTTTTGCATTGGTACAATGCAAAATCAGCCCCATTTGCAATAGTAAAATACATGAGATATTGCCTATGGGCTAGCTACCTAGCTAACTGCAAGAGATAGCATGCAGTTTTGTTTTCACCATTAAGCTGATGTGCAGATAGCAACTGTTCACCTCAAAGAGACTATGAAAGATGCCTTTAAAATGGCGGTTTGGTGCCAGCGGGGTTCTGGGTAATAGTAATCACAGTCAAATGATGGCATCTTAGATTGCTGCCACGCTGGCAAACTGGCATCTTTGCAAGCACAAGTACGCGCAAGTGCAATACACACTCACACTCACTCTCACACTCTCACACTCACACACTCACACACTCACACACTCACACACTCACACACTCACACACACACACACACACACACTCACAGAGCTTGGCCAGGGCGATGAGGGAGGTGTTGACGGCCAGGGAGAGCTCTATGGGCAGCTCCGGCGGGACTACGGAGGTGAGGATGAGTGTGCACTCCAGAAAGAGCTTATACCGATTCCTACTCGCATCCCTCGTTCCTGGGAGAGAGAGGAAGTGGGTGAAGGGCAGAGAACGGAGCGGAGAGAGAGAGAGAGGGGGGGAAGATGGCAAATCTTAACAACAATATCATCAACAAATTCTACAAAGTGTGTGAAAGCATTGATCTCGGAACGATGCAGCTACCTGCTCCACCATTCACCCCCCCCCCCCCCCCCCAACCGCCCGCTCCCCCACTTACCCTCCACCCAGACGTAGACGGCCGCCGCGATGGCGAACACCAGGAGGAAGAGGATGAATATGAAGGTCTCCAGATTGTTGGCCGTCACTCTTTTCACCCCAAACAGGATGGTCCTCAGCAACTTCCCCTGGAGGAAGGGATGAACAATTTATGAGAGAGAGAGAGATAGTGACAGGGAGAACGTAAGAGAGACGGAAAGTGAGAGAGAGGGAAAGAGAGAGAATGAGAGAGGGAAAGAGAATGAGAGAGAGGGAGAGAGATGGAGAGAGAGGGAGAGAGAGGGAGAGAGAGGGAGAGAGAGGGAAAGAGAATGAGAGAGAGGGAGAGAGATGGAGAGAGAGGGAAAGAGAGAGAATGAGAGGGAAAGAGAGAGAAGGAGAGGGGGTCCTTACCTGAGATGTGTAGAATCCGGTCCTCAGCACATAGGCCACGCAGCCATTATCAACAGCTGCAGTGAAGGGGACAGTTTGAAATGGCAGTTATTATCTCTACCGGTTTGTGTGCTACAAAATATGGCATACTTATACATGTCATATTTCATATTGCATATTGCAGACAGACAGTGGGAGTGAGGTGTACTTAGAAAGACATAGAGACACAGACAGACAGTGAGGTGTGCTCTGACTGAGATACAGACAGACAGGGAGGTGTACTCTGACTGAGACACAGACAGACAGTGAGGTGTGCTCTGACTGAGATACAGACAGACAGGGAGGTGTACTCTGACTGAGACACAGACAGACAGTGAGGTGTACTCTGACTGAAATACAGACAGACAGGGAGGTGTACTCTGACTGAGATACAGACAGACAGGGAGGTGTACTCTGACTGAGATACAGACAGATGTACTCTCAGACAGACAGGGGGGTGTAATGTACTGACGTTTAAGGCCAGCACTGGCCCGGAGGGGGGGGCTGTGCTGGACCACCTTGGTCCCCCCTGAGATGATGTGAAGCCGGGAGTCAGCCTGCAGGTCCAAGACTCTCTCTGGGTCCAGATCTTCCACTGGCTCCTGGTGAGCAGGCAGGCAGACAGACAGACAGACAGACAGACAGGCAGACAGGCAGACAGGCAGACAGGCAGACAGACAGGCAGACAGACAGGCAGACAGGCAGACAGGCAGTGAGTCAGAGATACGCTGGCAGACTGAACACAGCAGCAGGAATCAATGTCCCTGGTTTACATAAACATTCCTGATGCTCAGATAAACCAGGATATTTAAATAGGAGCGTTCATGATCTTGATAAATGACAATGAATTTGGGACATCCAAAAAGGAATTAATTTGCATCGTAAAACTGGAAAAATTAATTGCTTTAGTTTCTGAAAGGGACAAATCAGCACATGAACATTTCAAGCACTCGGTCCACTGAGCCCGTCTCCACCTGCAATTTATCCATTTAAAACAGAAACTTTCTTAAGCACTGGCACTGAGAGGTGCAGAGTGTTCTGTAGTGTGTGCGTGGTGTTGAGTGTTCTGTAGTGTGGAGGTTGTGTTGAATGTTCTGTAGTGTGGAGGTTGTGTTGAGTGTTCTGTAATTCGTAAGTGTTGTGAGTATGTTCTGTAGTTTGTAGGTTGTGTTGAGTGTTCTGCAGTTCGTAAGTGTTGTGAGTATGTACTGTAGTGTGTGGGTTGTGTTGAGTGTTCTGTAGTGTGGAGGTTGTGTTGGTTGTTCTGTAGTGCGCAAGTGTTGTGAGTATGTTCTGTAGTGTGTGGGTTGTATTGAGTGTTCTGTAGTGTGTAGGTTGTGTTGAGTGTTCTGTAATGCGTAGGTTGTGTTGAGTGTTCTGTAGTACGTAGGTCGTGTTGAATGTTCTGTAGTGTGTGGGTTGTACTGAGTGTTCTGTAGTGTGTAGTTTGTGTTGAATGTTCTGTAGTGTGTAGGTTGTGTTGAGTGTTGTGCAGGTGTACACGCAGCATCAAAGTTTCAGTCTGACCTTCATCTGTGGAACAGACTCTCCGGTCAGCATAGCCTCATCCACGATGCAACGGCCTCTGAGCAGCAGCACATCACACGGAACCAAGTTCTCCTGGGGAGAGCGTCCTGGGGGAAGACAAATATCAGCGTGCATGCTAACAGAAGCAGAGAGAAGCACAGAGCTGCAGTAGTTGGATGTACACACATAGACACAGACTGTCCTAAGTCTCAGTGTTATTACAAGTATGCCATGGGCCAGGTAGGAACCTTACCTACAGATACAATGTCCCCGGGTACCAGTTCGTCGCTGGACACTGGCCTCCACTTCCTGTTCCTGTACACCTGTTAGCAAACACAGCCAAGCTCATTCTCATATCTTCCTACATAATCCATGAGTTCACAGGTTTTTAACACAGATCTATGGATGTTTCACATTGCAAGTTCATAGACTTTAGTATTTCATAGACATAGTATTTCCACAAAGAACACCTCCATGAAACACACTGCCATAATATACAATTTTAATATTACCTAGTGTACATTCGAGTGAAATAATTGCTTAGTTGAAAATCTTACACTGAAAGTACAAAAAGGCTGAATAACATAATGACAGCCAACTAGCTGCATAATCAGCCACTCTGAGGCTGACTAGTTGCATAATCAGCCACTCTGAGGCTGACTAGCTGCATAATCAGGCACTCTGAGGCTGACTAGCTACATAATCAGCCACTCTGAGGCTGACCAGCTACATAATCTGCCACTCTGAGACTGACTAGCCACACAATCAGCCACTCTGAGGCTGACCAGCTACACAATCAGCCACTCTGAGGCTGACTAGCAGCACAATCAGGCACTCTGAGGCTGACTAGCTAGATAACCAGCCACTCTGAAGCTGACCAGCTACATAATCAGCCACTCTGAGGCTGACTAGCTGCACAATCAGCCACTCTGAGGTTGACCCAGGGGAGACTGCAGTGAACGCGGTTTCAGCGTGCACAGGGCGCGTTGCGGTTGCAGTACCTGGATCATGTACGGTTTGTTCCCCATCCTGCGGATTTCAGACATGTTCCTCATCTGCTGCTGCACCAGGGATGCTTCAAACGCCACCAGCATGAAGAGCGTGAACACACTGTAGTACCAGTACTCATCCAGACACCACAGGCCCACGCAGAACACCTGCACAAACACAGAATCAGAGCTCATACACGGGCCCACACAGAACGCCTGCACAAACACAGAATCAGAGCTCATACACGGGCCCACGCAGAACACCTGCACAAACACAGAATCAGTGCTCATCCAAACACCGCATCCCGACACACAACACCAGCCGAAACAGAAAAACAGCACTTATACCAAACACACACACCATCTAAAGAACACCTACACAGGGCTCACAGAGAGACTGAGAGAGGAGGAGTGACTGTGCCGGCAGGGATTGGGGGTAATCATAGTTAAATGATGGCATCTCAGGCATGCAGGAAAACCGGCATCTTTACACACACACACGCACACACACCACGCACCCACACGAACACACACGAACACACACGTACACACACGTACACACACACACGCACACATACACATAGACACATGCACACACACCACACACACACACACGCACACACACACATGCACACACACACACAGACACATGCACACACACACACACAGACACACATGCACACACACACACACACACACACACACATGCACACACACACACACACAACACACCTGGAATACGAAGAAGGGGGCGGTGGCCCTCTCCTTAAAGAGCTCCAGGAAGTCAGGGACCATCATCTCGGCACGGTTGGTGCCGTAGCGCTTCTCTGCGGCCCGTAGCTCCGCCTCCTCCTGGTAGCCCCGCCAGCTCTGGAAGAAGCCCATTGGCTGGCTGACCGGGAAGGCCACCGGCAGAAAGCACTTCCGCTCGCCGGCATCGAACACGTAGCAGATCTTCTGGAACTCGAAGGAGAGGACCGTGGAGCTGTCCTCGTTCTGGTGGAGGAGAGAGAGCAGGGGAGAGAACGTGGGAGAGAGGGAAGGATCTGGGGTGTCATCGTTGCTGTGTGCACGGTCGAGCAAGAAGCACCGCGGGTGTAGCAGGCTTTGAGATTGGCGATGATGTCATGCGCTTACCTTGTCTCTCTGTAGAGGCACCAGCTCAGCAGAGCCATTGTTGGGAGTGGGGATCACCTTTGCCAATGTGGCCTTGTCTGGATCCGACTCCTATACACCCACACACACACACACACACACACACACAGTTCTCACTGTTTACTGTAGACAACCTCCTGTAATAATGATGACCGTTCATAAACCACATTTGAGATTAATGGGGTCAAGCTTAAAGTCAACAGTCAGACACTTTAACACAGAAGCAGTACATGTTGTTGTGTCAGCGCAAAACAGCAGTAAAAATCCAGAAAAAGCTAAATATTTCTCCCAGAACACTGATGCTGGCCGGCACCTGCTACCTCTGCACAGCAAACACAGCTATCTGAGCAAATCACCTCAACACCAACTCCACAGCAGTTCAGCTCCTATTCCACACTCCACAAAAGTTCAGCTCCTGTTTCCAACTCCTGTTCCCTACTCCACAGCAGTTCAGCTCCTATTCCACACTCCACAAAAGTTCAGCTCCTGTTCCCTACCCCACAGAACTTCAGCTCCTGTTCCCTACTCCACAGATCTTCAGCTCCTGTTCCCTACTACACAGAACTTCAGCTCCTGTTCCCTACTACACAGAACTTCAGCTCCTGTTCCCTACTACACAGAACTTCAGTTCTTGTTCCCTACTCCACAGATCTTCAGCTGATTTGTGCTCCTCATCTTTTAAAAAGGAGCAAATGCTAAATCTATTCTCCTGCTCAAATTCATCAGTGGTACAGAGTATTCACATTGAATTTGGTGTACGATGACATTTTATTTTACAATTGTTACTTGAACATGGCTATTCAAAAATATTAACCTTTCAGTCAAACTCTATTTTTTAGAAAACTGTGTACGACCGGTTACAATATTGCTTCTTTTTATCCTCATCTGACAGTTGTTGTCAACGACAGGTTTTATGCTGATTAACCGCATTTTACCTTTGGTGCTGTGCTGAACTGTCCACTGCACCTGTATTTCAGTCCTTTTATTTGTTCTACTAGACACAATGCTCTGTAAGTCACCCTGTTTCATGCTGTACAACTAATATACTGCTACCAATACTATTAATAATTACAATAATGATGAGAATTATGACAACGGTAACAATCACAACAACAAAACGGTGTGAATGATATTTGAGAAATATCCACATATGGCTGAAACTAAGATTCACCTACAGAAACGTTATATGACCTGGAGCAGACAGAAGTCCGCCAGACAGCTCCCAAAAGTTAAATATTTCAGCCATACCTTAGTACAGGTGAGCCAGCAGTGTGCATGCACGGACCAATAGCCGGACAGTGCCGTGAGCACGTGCACGATCCCGATGGCGGCGAGAGCGAGCAGGCCGGCCTCCGGGTACTCTGTGGCTCCGTATACTCCAAGCCACACATACAGCCACCCCGGGTAAAGCAGCACCAGGAACGGAAGGATCGTGCCGTGCAGCAGTTTGGGCCTCCGTCGGTAGAGCGACACTGAGCTGACGAGCTCGTCGCCGGCACCGTTGTCCTGGCTGTGGTTCACAGCTGGGGCCGTTGGCAGCTCCTGCGACCCCCGAACCCCGTCCGCAGCCATGTTGTCCAGCTTTTTTACGTCGTTCATTCTAGCTTGTCCCTTTCTCACTCGGCCTCCCTACTCTCCGCCTCCCCCTGGCAAGCGGTATGGGTGAAGAGACCCTTTCACACAATCTTCCGTTCCGGCGTCCAGAGAAATCTCTTCACACACAGCAGCTTCCGCGTACGCAAGCACGCAGAATTCAACTAAAACGTCAACGTACCGTATCCATTTCCTTTTGCTGACGTATGATGCCAGGCCAGGGGGCTTCCGGTCGAAAAAAAGAACCGCTAAACTGTTACCATGACAACCGAAGAGACAAAATACTATATTTCACAATTTTCAGAACTGCGACATTCGTTACTGTAAATCCACAATGCATTTTCATTCATTAGTTAGCTATTTCTCTGTAGACACACATGGAGCTTATACTCAAGGACAGATACCATTCGCTAATATATTAGGTAGCTATACTACATGCCTATTTGCTATTACATGCATGATAGTAAATGTACCAATAGTCCATGATGAAGTGAGATAAATAACAAGATATAACTTGCAAATAAAATAAACACAACACAGTTAACGATCAAGTTAGTCACACCTTTGACTACCACAGCTACGTTTTCTGCGACCAGGAAGTGTTATGCGTAGACTGAATGTTGCAATAGACCAATGGAATTGCAGAACGATGTGACGAGTTACTTATTGATGGCCTATCCAGTGGTGCCAGGGAGGAGATTAGTCGATTGGTCTGAGCGCTCCTGCCATGCGTGTGTAACCTTGATGGTCGCATGCTTCTTGTTGCATTAAATAATTATTTTTTTAATCCTTCAATCATGTAAGTATCCATGTTCCGCTTCCGCGTCTGACATCTCCGTTATTTGACATTCAAATATTCAGTTATTTATCCTGAAAATAGTCAATGTGCTTGCGAAGCTTGACTCCGTTTCATTGGATAATATTACCAAGTAAGACTTGAACGATAGTTAGCAATCTAGGAGCTTGTTCACAAAATAAATAAGTTAGTTACAACGGATATGGTCTTTCGTTAACTGAAAATCCGGTTTCTGCATTCCAGATGTTTCACAGTAGACAAAAAATAGAAATGTGATCCGGCGGGAATGTGTGATGCTTCGGCTATCAGGTTTAACAAGAGTTTAGCGTTCACTGCACGCGTGCCCTAAATTACAAATTTGAGAAGTTTATACCAGGAAAAAACCTTAGTGTGAAGTGTGCTCGTGAATGAGAAGTGGCTGTAATACAGTGTTGGATCCTGTCGATATTGCGACTTTATGCAATGTTGCATGATCAATATCGCTTCGGGCACTGTTGGCTAATGAATCAGTCAGTAGTCAGATTACCAGTCTACCTGACAACTGGTCTGTAGCCTAGTCATAATACCTAACTACTGGTCGTCATGTATCACTGGTGTGCTGACCACTGCCCTGAATGCTGTCACGGTCTGCTCTGCACTACTGCTTTGGCCACTGTTCCACATGTGCTCCAATCTGCTGCCTTGTCAAAAAGATCACCGAGAAATGTGTGTCACTTTCTTTCACCTCTCAGGCAGGTTGCAATGGAGATTACGGCCCGCCACTGCCGCAGGGAGATGGAGGACTACGGGACTTGCGTGGCCTCTAACCCATCGTCATGGCAACAGCAGTGTCATGACCTGAAGCTGAAGGTGGCGCAGTGCACCTCTTCGCAGTGAGTGCGTGTCAGTGCCCGTCACCCCTTCCACTCCACACCGATATCCGGCAAAATACCTGCCTGCACTGTCCCAAAAACCGATAGTGTGGTTTAGCCGTCGTCTGCTCCAGACAGCTGTACCAGCCTTGCTGCCTGTGGCGTGGTGGTGAACAAGGAGTTATGCCCCCATTCGGTCGAGGTGGTGGCCATATCCTCCTAGCAGCATTTTTGTTTTGGGGGGATTTTAGACCACGTAAACAGATAGTAGGGGCTGGACTGACAGGTGGAAGAGATGCCATGGAAACTAGTCTGTTCTATTCCCTGGGAAAGTTCTGTTGTGCCAGAAGTCAAGTCAACCTGCTGGACATGTTTTTGAGTTCCTGTTCTTACATCAGAGATGCCTGCTTCCCACTGCAGTCTCAGGAGGTTCCACTGCTCTTTGGTACCCTTTTCCTATCCCATCATGCATTGCACTCGCAATGGCACCGTGACAGCTGTTTTGCCCCCTTTAATTCTGGGTCTGTGATTGGCAGCTGTGACTCTCTCTGTGTTTGACGAAGGCTCTCCGTCTCTCTCTCTCGTTCTCTGTCCTTGGTTCTGTGATTAACGGCTGTGCCCCCCCCCCCCCCCCCCCTCCCCCTCCCCCTTCCCCGTCCTCCATCTGCCTGTCGTGCAGCCCAGCGATCCAGAAGATCCGGTCGGATTGTGCCGGGCAGTTTACTGAGTTTGAGCGATGCCTGAGGGAACACCAGGCGGCGGTGGGCTCTTGCTCCACCCACGTCACCCGCTTCCTGGCCTGCGCAGAGACCGTGGACCTCACAGGCGTCGGTGGGTCACAGCCTTAGAGTACATGATATGTAGAGACAGTGAGGCCAGTAGAGACCTATGGGGAGCACATCAGAACCAGGAAGTACAATTTTTTTCGCTCAACAGACATGCTCAGTTGTGTCCCTTAAGTCACGTGTACAACGAGGATAGCGCAGACATTGGCTAAATTTAATAATAATTAAAAAATTTATCTGTGTTGTAGGAAAACAATTTTTACCACAGTGTGATTTTTCTTTCTAATATAATACACAGAGTTAAGATCAATATTTGAGTGAAAGTATTTTATTTTTGCTGTCAAAAATGAATGGAGCCCAGTCGGGAAACTTGCTTTTTGAGTGAAAACATAGATATCAGCGGGGGGCGACATTACATCCGGTGCTGAGGTTGAGAACCGAAAGCTGGCCTCTTGGTCACAGCAACTGATCTCGGATCAGTGCTCACCAAACGCAGCTCTGTGTCTCACAGCAAGAGCCATCCACCTGAGCACTGATCTCAGGTCAGCACAAGTTGCGGTTTGGGAGGCCGCGTCTTTCAGGTTGACGGTCAAGGAGGGAGGTGCCCGTGTCTGAATGTGCTTGTGCCCGGAGGACGTCCTGTTGTGTGAATATGCTTTACTGACAGTGCTGGTTCTAAGGATAACAACGTTCCCCAAACCATAAAGAGTGTGTGTATGAACTTATAGCAAAAATGGAAAATAAGAGTATTAATATGCATTGGAATATATAATTATAGCAGTAGCAATAACGACAGTAGTCTGAAATGATGAGTGTAGAAATGAGCGTGGTCTGACTGCTTGTGCTTGTTGTGATACGAGGACTGAACTTCCTCTCCTTTCCACAGGGGGAGCTGTTCCGCAACCCACGTAGAGCTTGTGGGACCCCTCCCATTCTGCTAAACCCTTCTGGACTTTACCTCACGGATTTTAAGTGCATTGCCGTAATGTGCAGGATTTCAGATGACTCGGTACACCGGGACACAGATTGAACAATAACACAGGAAGAGCCCTCTCGTGTACATAGTATGCACAAACACACGTGTGTGCAATAGTGCACACGGATACACAGTGTTTTTTGTGTTTGTGTTTTTTGCTGCTGCTGTCATTTACATTGCTCATGTTATGTTTAGGTGTCAGTACAACAGGAAGAGTTCCTCCGCCCAACCCCGCCCCCGTCTTTCCTGAAGTATCATGGGAATTCTTTTCATTAAAGTGGAGTTTACAAGGTTCTGCCTGCTTGACCTCCCTCTCTCTCTCTCTCTCTCTCTCTCTCTCTCTCTATCTCTCTCTCTCGCTCTCTATTCCTCCCCCCCGTTTTCTTAAGCTGAGGAGAAATGTCTTCTCTCACCAGTGCAATATCCATTCAGGAAACATAAAATGTGATTGACAAAACTGTACATGTGTATGTGCTCGAATTAGTGCAACCTGACAAACTACTTCATCAAAAATAATAGAAAAACATCAAACAATTTTTCCCTTTTGTCTATGATTTTTTTCTTTGATGTCACCACACACACACACACATACACACTCTTTGTCCATCCGTCCCAGGGATTGTGACTCAGTATAATATTAACCACAGGAATGTGTGCGCTCTCTCTCTGGGAAAGGGGGGAGAGATGAAGGAGGGTGTTGAGTTATGAGCTCTGGCTACAGAGAGAAGGGGAGGGATTGGGGGGGGTGGGGTTCAATTCTTTTACTGGAATCCTGGATGTTCCAGACCTTTTGGATCACTTATTAAAAACTGGAGAGAGAAACTCTGTATGCATATCTGTGTGTGTGCGTGTACTGTGTGTATGTATGTACGCATATGTATTTGTGCTCGAGCGTATGTGTGTGTACATGAGTTGAAGTGGGCATGACGGTGTGTGTGTGTGTGTGTGTGTGTGTGTGTGTGTGGAGGGATACGGAGCATGCTGGGTTCAGTCATACAGACAGAAAAATAAAGGCAGGAGATCAAAGCGGCGACTCAGTGTTTCAGGTTATATTGAAAATATGAGGGGGAAAAAAATCAGCAGAACAGTGAGGGCCGCAGGCTCAGAGTCCCCACCCCAACCGGGACTCCACTACAAACACTGCCATAAGCTTGGCATAACACCTGTCATAGACCAGTCATGACAGCTTATTACAGCTTGCGATCAGTGTCGTTACACTGACATAACGTGCACCACAATCATGTTACAACAGCGGGAAGTCTGCTTCCTAAAATTTGGTGCATTGTGACAGTGACGCTGCGACAACCGCTGTTGTGACTGGTAATGACAGGTCTTACATCATGATTTTGGCAGCGTTACGTTGGCTTTATAACATCTAATGAACGTGTTACCCATTATTCCATCTAATGTACCAGAAGACCCTTGTCTACAGTAGAGAAAGAGGTTGCAATGGGCTTCTCCTGTTCTTTGGTAGAAGAGGAGGCTTGCAGTGGGTTCCTCCTGGTCTACTGTAGAGGAGAAGGTTTGCAGTGGGTCTCCCTTTCTCTACTGTAGAAGAGGAGGCTTGCAGTGGGTTCCTCCTGGTCTACCGTAGAGGAGGACCGTTGCGGTGTATTTCTCCTGGTCTACAGTAGAGGAGGAGGTCTTAGTGGGTTTCTCCTGGTCTACTGTAGAGGAGGAGGTTTTAGTGGGTTTCTCCTGGTCTACGGTACAAGAGGAGGTTTTAGTGGGTTTCTCCTGGTCTACAGTAGAGGAGGAGGTTTTAGTGGGTTTCTCCTGGTCTACGGTACAGGAGGAGGTCTTAGTGGGTTTCTCCTGGTCTACGGTACAAGAGGAGGTTTTAGTGGGTTTCTCCTGGTCTACAGTAGAGGAGGAGGTTTTAGTGGGTTTCTCCTGGTCTACGGTACAGGAGGAGGTCTTAGTGGGTTTCTCCTGGTCTACGGTACCGCAGGAAGAGGCCGTGATGGTATGGCCTCAGATCCCTGGCGTAAACGTCGTGTTTGGGGTGGAGCTCCAGGCCTAAATGCTGTGTGTCAATGTCACATTACATCATGCTGAAACATAAATACTCCGACATCAAAGAACCTCAACACGCCCACAGTAAGAGTATAATAAATACCTAACAAAGTGTGTTTTTAAAGGGGTGTCAAGTCCAAATCTGAACAATGACATTAGCATTTACAGTAGTAATTATTACAACAACAACAACAACAACAATAATAATAATCGTAATAATAAAACATTGATTTATTATACATCCCAAACATACTATCATATTTACTCTTTACTGTTGCTGTAGTGGTTGACGCCCCTTTTTTTGTCTTTTTTTTGTGTACAATTCACAGTATCGCATCAAAAAAATAAAACAATTCTATGGGGGACAACTCTGTCCAGTACACTTTTCTATTTGAATGACCCTGTTACCCTGGAGCCTTGCTCTCTGAACGACCCTGTGACCTGAATAACCCTGTTTACTCGATTTTTGTGAGGGCAATGTTTAACTGCCAGCGACAGCAGGGAAGGTGGTAGCCTCGTTTTTTTTTTTTTTTTTTTTTTTACCTCACAGACGCACGCAGTGTTCTCTTCCACCAACAGATCATTAAAACATTTTTGGATAGCTGTATTCCGAATTCTTCCTTTTGGAATACTGACGATGCGAGATATGTTAATTTGATCCGTGAGGATTCAAAACTTTGCAGCGATGAAACTTGAGTTTACCGAATCGAAATCCTCCTAATAATTTCCATCGTGCAACGTGATGCGAAGAAAGATAAAATTCCTCATCTGCGTACTTGCCAATGGATTATTCAGATAACTGCCATCCTTGTCAGTCAAACTAAATACACTCTCAGAAGAAGGGGCTCTTTGGCTTGACACCAAACGGAAAAAACCCTTTTTAGTTCTTTATGGAGCCCTCCAACGTAGGTGTGGAAAC